>NW_021636137.1:0-29622 GCF_004799145.2 Neltuma alba | reverse complement strand
CTAAATATGTATTATCTTTCCTAAAAATATCCTTACTAATCAAGTGCATTAACTAGAACTATCATTATTAGAAGGCTACTTTAAAAAAAAAGTATGAATATGAGGGACAAAATGGATTGAGATCTTTTATTTAGGATCAAAATAAAAGTCAAATAGAGTTTTATATTAAGACTGGAAGTAGTATGAAATTTATAACAAATCAATACGACGAGTTCTTTCCCAAGTCCCTGTTCAATATAAGGAAGATGTTACCAAGTGGGCCAAACTCAGAATTTGTGCGAGCCTAAATTAACATTTACGAAGCCCAATTAATTTCATAAAGCATACGACTATGGTTTTGTCAATTAGGGTCAATTATGTCTAAAAATCAATATGATATAGTGAAGCAAATGGTTCAGCGTCGCGGTTTTGTACAGAGGAATTTTAAGGAGGGATAGCGAAGCAGAATGGGATGAAGGGCTTGTTAGGAATACAGGTGACAAGAATGATCGAGAAGCTTCAGCTTCAATAATATGTTCTAGGATTGGTTATTATATATAAGTTCAAGAACTAATTAATTATTTATCAAGGTTCAATTGATGAGTAGTTAGTTCTCAAACTTTAACTGCATAAATACTATCTCTGCTCTCTAATATAAAAATTAGTTGAGAGTTAGATTTTGCCTTGAATATAATACTCAATTCACTTTTTTTCTCCTAAATTTATAATTTTTCCTAAAATATCATTATTGATTGTACAAATTAAGGGGTTCTTACTAAGGAGTAATTCACATAATTAAATAAAATAGTTTAGAGAAACTAACACATATTATTATTAATAACTAACTTAACTAATTTTTTTAATATTTACAAATTAGTTATCTAATTATTACATTAAGAGTTGAAGGCACTATACCATTTCTCGAAGTCAAGAACCAACATGATGAGGCTTGATATGTTTTGAGAATGGATATTGTTCATTTCTGATGTGTAAATGTTTATTTTTACGTTGTAATTGAACTATGTATAGAGGGTGTAAGGTAAGTTTATATTGATATGTGAATATAAAAATTTTTGTGTATCTTAATTCAAGTTGTAATGTAAGGATTAAAATTAAGACTACAAATAGGATTGTTAAACTCATGATAGGGATACAAACTCGAATTATAAATTTGTAAGAGTTTATTTTTACTAATAAGTTGGTATTAAAATTATATAATTAAATAATTAAAATATAAACATGAGAATAATTTCATTTAAATATATTTTGAATCCAAATAATTGAAATTAAATCCATGCGTGTTCATAATTTACCATATTCAATAAAGATATTTCTATGAAATTCATATATATAGTTACAAACATAACTAAATAAAAAAATTAATATGATTTAAAAGTGAGTTGACACGATTTTGTAAGCTAAAATAATAAAAACAATAAACTTGATGGATTAACTCATAAGTTTAACTAAGTTTTTAGTTATTATGAGTTGAAAAGTGAGTTAACACAATTTTATAAACTGAAAGTGTAAAAACATTAACTTAGAGTCAACTCACTTTGAGAACACTGACCGCAAATATTTACAACATTCAATTCAATTATTTAAGGCTCATCATTTGACAACAAGTTGCACTGCGTATCTGGCCACATCTTTTATTTAACACTTGCTCCGAAAATTTATGACTATCACCTCTATTATTTACCACGAGGAGTACAATTTGGTATTCATACATTATTTGTCTTGCAGAAAAGGACAATGCATAATTTATAATAATTTCATATGTCCATGATCTCTTGGAATAAAAGACTTATGAATTTAGTTTAGGCATATTTTTCCTTTCAATTATCAGGCTTGATATTCTTAAATTAAAAATAATTTAAAAATATGTGTTGAAGGCTCTAGAAAGAGAGAAATTTACGTGGTCAAAGAAATTGCTGTGAGATAATGGTTAATGACAAATGTGCATAGTGGCTCTCTAAGATTCAATACAATTTTTGAGATTTAAAGTTTAAACATGTGAACAAATACAAATTATTTGCATCAGGACGCATTTGTGTTTGTCTATAAGATATACTCCTATGATTTTAAACATAAGACCCATTTTGTAGTATAAATTACACTATAACATGGTTCTCACATTTTGTAGTGTAAATTACACTACAAAATGAGTCTTACAATTGGGATTAGAAGAGTACCAATTTTGAGTATAGATATTATTGATTTTCACTTTTAAAAAAGAAAGAAAGATTAATTCAATTAATGTATAAATTTGCAAAGGATGTAATAAGTCCAGTAAAATTTGTAGTGAAGTAATGAATCTTAGAGAATGATGATTGCTACATTGTCATAGTTTAGCTTCAATCAACATATGTCTTAACCCTAAATATAAGGTCCATTTTATAATACAAAATAGGTAGAACTGGATAAGTATCTAGATATGTAATGTTTTTTTTTTAAGTATCTTTGGAAATATGAACCTGGACAAGTGAATTATGGGAAGAATATTAGTATGGGATGATATTATGAGATTATAATACTATTGTATTGGCTTTTGGAGCCAAGGAATATGATCATTAGTGATATAGTCTGCTTAACTTAATGATGATGAATACAATGAGTATGTTGGACTCATCTTTAACCTAAAACGTGAAGTGTGCATTTAATTTAGACATTTTAAATTTTAAATATTTTACATTTTAGTTTATAAAATTATCTTTTGAGTCATTAATAAATAAAAATTGATCTTCTATGTTAAACTCTATTTATAGTGAAATAAGAAGTTAAATTACGAAAATAGTACAGAAATGTAAATTATTTAAGTGTGATTTGGTGCTTTGATGCACAAACGATACCAATTTTAACTATCAAAATTGCAGATTTCTTAAAATATATCCAAACATCCACTATTAGAGCCAAAATAATACATATACGTGTATATATGTACACATGTATATTTATACATAATGTAAAAAAATTTTTTTTTTTTAAAAAGTGCATTATTCATAGGCAGGGGAACAAACATCACGGCCCATGCAAAAACATTGGACTCAAATTATTGTTTCACCAAACGGATTTCTTTCTTTTCTTTTCTTTTCTTTTTTCCCTTTTTGCCAACCACTAAACGGATTGACTTGTGTAATAAAAATTGACCAATATTTAAAAATCTGATCAAATTATTAGTTTTTTTCCCCCTTAAATCTATTATTATCAGTGAAAGTCACCGTCGAGAAAACTGTTGTCACTAATTTACATGCAATATAAATAAATAAATATATTTATATATAACGATAATAGCAGAGCCCAGTGGCAGTGTGGCCCAGTTAGGTGACGACACACTAAATATCACTGTCCGGGGTCCATTTTCTGGTTAAGAAATCAAATACATGTAATCCTATCATTGTACCAAACTGTCCAGTGTGTATTTTAGTTACTCCACGTTTTGATTATATAACACCATGTCTTATCATTCTTAATATCAAATCATTCATTTTTTTGTTGAAAAAAATATAAAATTAGATAACTATATGAAAGTGAATATAGTTTTTTTTTTAAAGAAAAAAAACAGAGTGAGTACAACAGAGGTGGGGTATGATATTAATAATATGTCTCTTTCGTTCCCGTAAAAAGCATAGCAAAAGGATCTTTTGAAATTTGGTTTTTTATAAGACAAATAAAAGTGCGACACAGTAAATGTCATTTCCCAGTTAGCTTTATAATGACAATAAGTAAATAAATACAAAGAAAAAAGAGGCTTGCTGTTACGTTACAAACATCAACAAATTGAGAGGCATCAAAATAGTCCTCTGCCCACCAAACGAAGGTTAGGTTTAATAGAAGAAACTAGTCCCTCATGACATGATGAATCAATGTTCAAATTTTCACTCAGAGAGGTGCTCACATTTAATGCCACTCAGAAAGGTGCTCACATTTAATGCCTAACAGTGTCTCGATTACCTCAAATAGAAAAATACTTACATTTTGATAAAAAAGAACAAATAGTGCTTTGGCCCATCTCACTTCCTCTTTTCCAACTTTCCACCTTCTTTCTGTCACATTCTCCAATTTAAAGTAACACCGTCCACTCAAAATTCACATCTATCAACAATAGTTGAATTTTAGGCATAATTTTGGTTTCAATTTTGTTAATTAGATGAAAAGAATCACCCCATATGAGCTATCCTTATTTTGATTTTGATCTGAATTTTAATTACTTGATAATGCGCCAAATTATTATTAGTAGCTAGATTGAGAGTTCCAACCTCATGGTGTAAAAAAGACAAGTTGAAGAAGTTATCACCAATTGAACATAATACTAACGTTTAAATCTAGCCCAGTAATATTGGATCCCAAATAATTAATAATATCAAAAAAAGGAAAGAAAAGCGATAGTAATAAGAAAAAATTGTTGAAAAATCTCCCAATTTGTAAATTTATTGTCCAAATGTATTTAAGGACCATATCCTTGAGTAGCTCAAGGGGAACCCATCTTCAGCGAAAGCAATTTTTTTTAGCCCTATGTAGCATATTTTTAATTATATGCAAATATCTTCTGTTTTACTACATAATTTAAAAAAGAGTTACATCCATTAAAAATAGGTTGCATCTAATCTGTAAGCAAATTTTAGGTACCTCTTCTAACAAAGATACATGTGCCTAGAAAAAAAATTACGTATTTCTGGAGACTAAATTTTGCAATAGGGTGTTTTTGAGCAATTTTTTCTAGTGATAAATGCAGGGGGGAAAATGGTAAAAGGGGTTTATTTAAAAAAGAAAGGAAAAAGTCTATCAATCAATGGGTTGATCCATCACTTTTATATGCCCATAATGTTTGGATGGTATCACTAAAGGATATTGCTTCCTTTAGTTGAGAAAGATACACGGGAATTGATATTCATCTGTTCCCATCCATGCCCCAGCCAGAGTCTTTAGTGGAGGTTGATCCTTCATAAAGTTCTCTTTGCAATTGTGGGGATTCTTTCTCCCAAGTCAAACCCCAAACACATTTATACACACAACATTCATTGTACCCACCATTATATAATCCCTTCTTCTTTTCTTTCTTTCTCCTACGTTCATCTTCTTTTAGCTTTAGATTCTCTTCAACAATGTTTAACTCACAAGCCGACAAAACAACTTAGTGTTGTTTAATTACTGGCCACTGCCTTGTGAACAGTAATAATTATTAAGACTCCTCTTTAATTATTATATTATCTCTTTCACCGCATATATAATAATGATAATGATAATAATAATAATCTCTACTGCTTCTTCTAGAGTCTCTTGATTGGTCCCATTTGTATGGTCCTGTCTAATAGATCCATAAAATGATGACTCTGGCTTCTGATTAACCTCTTCACCCATCTCTTTTTCTCTTTTCGTGAATCCTTATCTACTTCTGCCAAACGTGTAAACAAGTGTTCATGGGGGTGGTAAAAAGACAAAAGATCATCCTTCTTTTAACGTTTTTCTTTTTTAAAAACTCGCCTCTGGTTTTTCTTGTCCTGCAACCATTTTTGTCGTTAATTCATGGATCGTTTGCTGTTGTGGGGTGAAAAGGATGGTTATCACGAGATTAGTATAAAAGGCTTTTTTACTTATATAAAACTATGTATGGCGTCTCATTGTTTACCGGAAAGCTACGTCATAGTCCAACCTAAGTTGTTGAGTCTGTGACTTGTAAAGGTGGGCCAATACTTTGTTTTGAAAACTCTAGGGTTTGTTTGGACAGGTAATTGATACTTGTTTGGGGTTGCTTGATATCAGCGTGTGATGGACATAAGCCCAAAGGAAGAGCCCATCCCAAAAAACTAACCTATTACGAGAGAGAACCTCTTGAACTTATAAAACTCATAACAGGTCTTTTTACTGGTCAAAACCCTCTGTAGGTAGCCTTCTTCGGTTGGTAGACTCTCAATGAAAGTACTAATGTGATGAGTATAAACTCAAAATGAGAACTCATCCCAAAAAACTAACCTATTAGGGGGAAGAACCCCTTGAACTTATAAACCCCACAACACTTGTGAGATTTCCCAATGTGGGACTCATAATAGACAACACTTGTAAGTAATTTCACATAAGTCAAGATAGAATTCTTCTAACATACTTACTTGGTACTACGTCTGGTCTTAAATATAAGAGCTACTTGACTAATTTGGATAGATTAAGAAAATAAGTTAAGTTAGTTATTTGTAATAAATAGGTATTGTATTTTCTAAAATATCGTTGCTAATCAAGTTTATTGATTGGTTAGAACTACCATTATTAGAAGGACTATCTTAGAAAAAAATGAATAAATATGAAAAACGAAATCGATTGGGGTCTTATATTTAGGATTAAAATAAAAATCAAACGAGGTCCTATATTAAAAACTAAAAGTAGTATTACATATACTACTCCTAATTAAACAATTATTTTTGAAGGCTCCAAATGTCATTCCAAACAAGTCCTTAGCTAGTCTATATTTAGGGCAAGGAGGGTGGTATGTTATTACTGGTGAGTTCATGATTTTATCTATGCTTTTTTAGTGAGAAGCTGATTTCGAAAAATGGAAAAGAATATGGCACATGAAGCACTTATTATTACTATGGTGTCTGTTTGTGTGAAATGATCAGAGAAGCAGGTGATGATGGGGTTTGTGAGTTTGAAACTTGGAAGCCAAAAAGAAGAGAAGACAGAGGAAAAAGGAGGAACCATGAGGCTACTTCGAGAGAATTAAAAGAGACAGACCGTGAACACTTTGAGGCTCCAAAGTTTAAAAGGAGACAAAAGGAGCAACATTCGAGACAGTTTTCTAAGAACACTTCGTTTATTAAACTTGTACTGCCTTCAACGTGTTTTATGGGATTAAACAGCTTCGGGCTCTTCATCAACTTGTGTATATAATCTTTTGTTCAAACTTCAAACCCTTTTTCTTGTTCTTACCAAAATCTTATTAAAGCAAATCCAGCTAGCGAATCTCATCCACCCACTCCCACCACACTCCCCAATAAAAGCAATTTCGTAGTATCTTTAAACAAAACAGAAACATACTTACATCTTTAATTAACCTCTTTCATATTTATATACTATGACAATATCCTGTTATTATAAAAAGAACTGAGTCAGCCTGAAAGGATCCCTGAAATTCCCTCCATGGCCCCAGAGTTGTTGTTTGAATGATATATATACACATATATACGATCACGTGAAGGGTTGTGATTAACAGTTAACATCAACAAACTGATCTGACTCGTCACCTGATCTTCTCTCATCATTCATGTGGTCAAAACTGGTACAGGGAGATATGGCCAAATTAAACTGAATATCTCTGTTCATCACCAACTTTTGCTTGTGTTCATAATGAAATGGACAAAATGAGATCAAAGCTGATATCCTTCCTTGCTGAGATTGTAGGCATGGCGTTATTTCTTACCTAAACATAGGCTCTTTTTTACACAAAGTATTGTTTATTAGTTCTAAAAGTTGGGGTTGGTACGGGTACGAGAGATATTGCAAGCAAGCTATCACATTCAAACCAAATCAAACCCAAAAGCCAACAAAAGGATATTCAGCTTCAATCTTCTTGTTGGTTAAATTCATAACGTTAGGAAAGGTCATATCAATTAGCCAGACAGACACACGCGGTTCCTAAATCATTGGCTTTTTGTTTCTTTTCTTCAATCTCGGAATTGGAATAAAACCAGTGACTAAAACAGTCCTTAATCAAAAGCACATTAAGTAATTAACAGGCAACTTTCACAACTGTAAAGTTTTATATGTGCATGACTTTAATTTGGGAAACTCCTTCCCAATATTTAGTAGTACTCCTTAGTTAGGTAACTTTCCTCAGGTTGATTTTCACATCCTCGGGGTTTAAACTTCACCTTTTTTTTAACAATCGTTTGGGGGATTTAAATCTTCATTCTATAAGAGGGTTCTGATTAGGGCATTTAATATTAGCCTACAGATTAGGGTAATGGATCGCAATAGAGTCGGATATATTAATATAATCCTGGCCACATCCCACTCATGCTATCCTGATTATTTGGCGGAAAGCAGGATTGCTTGGCCTTTTTTTTAAGATTGTTGCTTTAATTTATCTTGATAATGTGGAGCACATATATAGTACTCCTCCGGTCCTTAATATAGGACCCAATTATTGAGTTAGTTTTGGTCCTAAATATAAGATCCATTTCTCATATTTATCAATTTTCTCTAAATTACCCCTATAGATACTCCCTCAACCATAATCAAGTACAAGAGGGAGATGAGGTATTAATAAAGATGATTATGGTGTTTTAGGAAAAACGCGTCACATTTGTTATAATTAACTAACTTACCTAACTTCCTTAATCTAATCAAATTAGTTAAATGGGTCTTATATTAAGGACCGGAGGAGTATATAAGGAAAACTGGTTAAAGGTCCTGCTAGAAAAATTATGTAAAGGAATCGAAACACTTAAGTCCTTCAACATGTAACCCACCTTTAATCATGTCAAAGTTGGGAAAAATTGTACTTCGCGAAAATACGTATCATTGTAGTATATATGTAGATCCGTAAACAAATTTCAAATATATTTTAGGTAGGAAGAAAAAGCAAATTAAGGAAATATTTAAATGGGAAATCCCTAAAAAAAAAAGGGATCGTGCATATATGAAAGTCTAATTTAGACAGGTAAAACTTGAAAATGACCGAGAAGAAAAATATTATAAAATTACTTATATGCACTTTGTGACATAAAAGTTGTTAATAAAACTAAAAATGATAAGCATTGAACTGGTAATAATAAATATTGAAATCAAAAAATTATAAACTGAAAATGTCAAGTTTCGAAGCTTTTGTCATAAAAAGACATATAGGTAATTTCAAAATATTTTTAAAATGACAATTCAACCCTTACTTTCTTTCCTCTCATTTTTGAATGTCAGCTCCCTGAACTGTAACTTCATATATTTAGACTTTTTTCAGGGATTTTTCCTATTTAAATCGTTGGGAGGGGACCATGAGGCGGGAGCGAGTCTGATAATATGATGATCTGATGGGTTCACTCTCAATCACTGGGATGGAGAGGCGTGGGTGGGGTGGGTGACTGATTGCCATTTTTGCTGACATGGCCGTACCGAAGAAGAAAAAGGAGGTAAATATGAGTGCATGGTGAGGGTAGAAGTGTCATTAGAGCTTGGAGAGGAGAGAAACGGAATGAGTGTGCCCTTGGCAAGAAGGAACAAAACACGACGTCTTGTGCTGCGGAGTGGGGGGGGGTGTCCCTCCGTGTCAGGGAGTCAACAATGTTTGACCACTTTTCTCTGGCCCCAAACCATATTATTACTATTTCATTATGACCCATTATCTTGTCCTAATTACTATGCTCCTCTTCTAATCTTAAAAGTTAAAAACACCACCCCCTTTTGTCTTCTTCCTCCATCTTATTCCTCCCTCGTTTTATTATATTCGTTTCTTAACAAATTTATTTTGAAGACATAACACCTCTGATTCTAAATTTCTAAACTAGACAAAGACTCTATTTGGATAATAAATACTCTCTTCAAATAACTAACTTACAAATAATAAATAATTACTTAAAATTAGTTAAAAATAATAAATAGATTAAAAACATAATCTTATTTTTAAATATGTCCTTATAATAAATAAAAAATAAAAAAGAATGCATAAGAAAATATAACAAGAGAGAGCATGACAAAGAAGAGAAAATAAATAATCAGAAACAAAATTAAAAAATTATTAAATATTAAAACAAATTCACATTAAAACTTATAAAATGAATCACCACTATAAGATCAGGAGGAGTACAAAACATTAATTTACTTTGCTTTTCAAGTTTATAATTTTTTTTTAGATTAGAGTAGTTATAAAGCATATGATTAAGTATGATATTCTTTAAAAGAAAATAATACATATTTATTATAAATAATTAATTTTTGAATATTTATAAAATAATTATCTATAGCTTGTATTAAACATTAAAGGAAGTATAATGAAACGGACTCGCTAGTTTTTCTTATGATCGTATATTACAGCAAATCATAAGGGAAAAAAAAAAAAAAAAGAGCTGGATTTGAGATTATTTATGAAAAGGCGATGAAAATAGGATTGAAGAATGGTCATACGGAGCTGAATGGGTGATGTTAGGGGGAGTGGGGCCCAGGGTGCAGTTGTTGTCGTAACCTCTCATGAGGCGGGGTGGGTCCCAGATAATTCGAAAATGGAAAACGACGCCCCATGATTGCTCCAAAGCAACCCAAGCGGTCGCGGTGTTTGGGGTTCGCTGCTTTGCTCCCCACTCCTCCATGGATTACTGTTTACTCAAATGCGGACGTGCACTTGGCATGTTAAGGCTTTGTCTCGAGTTACTCTTTTCCTTGTGTTCATTTTTCCGATATACCTAATTCCTCCACTCCTCCTCACCTAATTAAACTCCCTCCCGTATCCAAACAAGTTTTATGCCACTCCCTACTCGCCCTCTTTGACTCGCCATTGACCAGCCCCTCATTGATTCCTCACATGCTAATCTTCTCGCCCTTTCTCTTTTTTCTCCTTCTCGTTCTATTTTTATCTTATCATTATTAAAAAATTAGGCGATTGAAATTTAATATATCTTATAGAATCATAATATAATACCACATAAAAACTTTTAAAAAATAATTCTATGTGTTCATTGACAAAAAGAGGAGAAAAAAAAGACAGAGGCCTCTACTTGGATTCACTTTTAGAATTATTTATAACCAAACAAAACTCTCTTATGTTATTTTGTATTCTGTAAATCATGAAAAAAATTACTTATAAGCCTTTCTAAACAGATATATAAAAAGGTGTCAAAGGAGACATTATGGCAGGTAGTTAAGCTTGTCATTATAATATCATATCCCAAATGGCAAATACTAGAAATTAAACAAAAAATAAGGTGAGGTTGGAAGTAAGTGGAATGAAAGTGGTAGCAGTTGAGTGTTAGTATAATATTGGAATCTGTTTTTATATAGTTGTCTTGGGCGTAACATTGAGTATATTTAGGTTTAGTGTCGTGGAATTCTCATGTTACCAAAAATAAAAAATAAAAACTCAATTAATTAATTAAAATGGTTGAGGGGGCGGTCGCCATTCCTCATTCTCCACCCTCCCTACTCCCTAGCTAGCTCCTCAATTTATTATCCCATTTTTCACCTCAATGCAACGCCAATACTATCACTCTTATTCAAAAGGCCAAAAATGAAAAATAAAAAAGCCAACTCCATCACAATGTACTGTCATTATTGCCCCTTTATTGTAAAGTCAATACTCAATACACACTACAACGGACCGTATATGTACGTATAGTAGTGTTTTAATAACACCACCAATTTTTCAGCCTATTCGCCCTAATTTCTTTGGTTTTTGTTTAAAAAAAAAAACTATTTATGTAATGAGCTATCCTAAACCAAATGTTGCAAAACAACGCAATAAAAATCTCCTTCTCATTGTTAAGCCAGATTTTTCAGTACAATTATACGCATATCTTTTTAAAATATGCACTGTTAATAATTTATAGAAACTGATTTATTGTTATTTTTATATTTATATTGATTTTATTGTGTTGATTTATTATACAGTTAAATAGTCCCTCCCTTTTATCATATTCTACAATAAATAAAATATATATAATATGTTTTTTAAATGTGTATAATAACTTTAAATGATGCACATAATCAATCTTAGGGACTAAGAACAAGAGAGTGATTTGCGAGACTGATCCCATTTAATTTCATAAAATAAACTTTTTTTTCGGTGCTTATCCAATTTTTTTTTTTTTTTCCAGCCAAATGATTCAACCCGGATATTCAATTATTCACAAATTTCTTTTTCTTTTCTTTTTTTTCTGGGGCATTGTGCATAATTTTTACGATAAGATCTTCACGCTTCCCTGCCTCATCATCGTCCTTCCTTGCTCAGACACACTCTCAATTATAACCCCACACCTACGCGACACACTCTCCGTTGCAGACTTGCAGGCCGCCTCCTCCTCCTCCGCCGGAGCTCTGAAACCATACGTACCCCAAGCCCCTAAAAGATGAGGCTCCTCCTCTTGCTCCTCCTCCTTCTCCTTCTTCACCACTCCTCTTCTGCCCCCATGTCTGAGTACCGTGCCCTTCTTTCCCTCAAAGCAGCCATTACCGCCGACCCCCAATCTTCTCTCTCCTCTTGGAACACCTCCACCAGTCACTGCACCTGGTCCGGTGTCACCTGCGACTCCCGACGCCATGTCGTTTCCTTAACTTAACCGGCCTTGGCCTCTCCGGCTCACTTTCCAACGATATTGCTCACCTACCATTTCTCGCTAATCTCTCCGTTGCTGATAATGAGCTCTCAGGACCCATCCCGCCGGGGATTTCTGTAGTCACCGGCCTCCGATTCCTCAACCTTTCCAACAATGTGTTCAACGGAACTTTCCCTGCTCAGCTTTCCGAGCTAAAGAATCTTCAGGTCCTCGACCTTTATAACAACAACATGACCGGAGACCTCCCGCTCGTTGTGACCCAGATGCCGAATCTCCGGCATTTGCATCTCGGAGGGAATTTCTTCGGGGGTCAGATCCCCCCGGAGTATGGGCGGTGGGAACACTTGGAATATTTGGCTGTTTCTGGTAATGAGTTGGACGGCAAAATACCGCCGGAGATCGGAAACTTGACGAAGCTCCGGGAGCTTTACATTGGATATTACAACACATACGACGGCGGTTTACCACCGGAGATTGGGAACTTGTCGGAATTAGTCAGGTTCGACGCGGCGAACTGTGGATTAACAGGGGAGATTCCCCCGGAAATCGAGAAACTTCAGAAACTCGATACACTGTTTCTTCAAGTGAATGCGCTTTCGGGGCCTCTGACACCTGAGCTTGGGAACTTGAAGAGTCTAAAATCAATGGATTTATCCAACAATATGCTTGCGGGTGAGATTCCGGAGAGTTTTGCTGAGCTTAAGAACCTGACTCTTTTGAACCTCTTCAGAAACAAGCTTCATGGAGCCATTCCTGAGTTCATTGGTGAACTACCTTCCCTGGAGGTATTACAGCTTTGGGAGAATAACTTCACTGAGAGCATTCCACAGGGATTGGGGCAGAATGGGAAGCTTGTTGTTGTTGATCTCTCGTCTAACAAACTAACCGGTTCTTTGCCTCCTGATATGTGCAATGGGAATGGTCTTCAGACTCTAATAACTCTTGGAAATTTCTTGTTTGGTCCTATCCCTGAATCACTCGGCAAGTGCGAGTCATTAACACGAATTCGTATGGGAGAGAACTTTCTGAATGGTTCGATTCCTAAAGGCCTCTTTGGGCTTCCGAAACTTACACAGGTTGAACTTCAGGACAATTTTCTCTCTGGGCAATTCCCTGAGGGGGATTCCTTTGCTGTTAATCTTGGTCAGATTAGTCTATCCAACAACAAGCTTTCTGGGCCGTTGCCACCTTCTATTGGTAACTTTTCCGGCATGCAAAAGCTTCTTCTGGACGGTAACAAATTCTCAGGTCAAATACCTCCTCAGATTGGGAGATTACAGCAGCTTTCGAAGGTAGACTTTAGCCACAACAAGTTCTCGGGCCCTATCGCCCCAGAAATCAGTAAATGCAAGTTACTGACATTCGTTGATCTTAGTCGTAACGAGCTTTCTGGTGAGATTCCAAACGAATTAACCGGTATGCGGATTCTCAATTACTTGAATCTCTCTAGAAATCACCTTGTTGGCAGTATTCCCTCATCAATATCAAGCATGCAAAGTTTAACCTCTGTTGATTTTTCATATAACAATCTCTCCGGTTTGGTTCCTGGCACTGGCCAATTCAGTTACTTCAACTACACATCTTTCCTTGGCAACCCTGAACTCTGTGGTCCTTATTTGGGTCCTTGCAAGGATGGTGTTGCTAATGGTGCTCACCCACCTCATGTTAAAGGTCCATTGTCATCTTCCTTGAAACTTCTCTTGGTTCTTGGGTTGCTATTGTGCTCGATTGCATTTGCAGTTGCAGCAATAATTAAAGCACGATCACTGAAGAAGGCAAGTGAAGCTCGTGCATGGAAGCTAACAGCATTCCAGCGCTTGGACTTCACTGCGGACGATGTTTTGGACTGCTTGAAGGAGGACAATATAATAGGTAAAGGAGGTGCGGGAATTGTGTACAAGGGTGCCATGCCTAATGGTGATCAAGTTGCAGTGAAAAGGTTGCCGGCCATGAGCAGAGGTTCTTCCCATGATCACGGTTTCAATGCAGAGATCCAGACATTGGGGAGAATCCGACACAGACACATTGTTAGGTTGTTGGGTTTCTGTTCAAACCATGAAACTAATCTGTTGGTGTATGAATACATGCCCAATGGAAGCCTAGGTGAAGTTCTTCATGGTAAGAAAGGGGGTCATCTGCACTGGGACACAAGGTATAAAATCGCTGTGGAGGCTGCAAAGGGGCTGTGTTATCTACACCACGACTGTTCCCCTCTTATTGTTCATCGAGATGTGAAGTCGAACAATATCCTTCTTGACTCCAACCTCGAAGCTCATGTGGCTGATTTTGGACTTGCCAAGTTTCTGCAAGATTCTGGAACGTCTGAATGCATGTCTGCTATTGCCGGTTCATATGGATACATAGCACCAGGTAACATTCAAAGTCAACACAGTGATTTAATTATTTGTTGAATTCATGATTAACTTGCTATTCCCTAACATAATTATATTTAGAATCTCTTGCGTTTGGAATTTGATTAATTTCACTCTTTGACCGGTTTAGTTTCAGGGCTAGCTATAGATAGTGAACTACGGGTTTCAATCCTACGTGAATGATATCTTGATTTGTCCCCTATTAGACTGATTCCCATGTTTTGCTGCTGGAAGTGAATCTTAGGTTGCTTTACACTTAGGTCACTCTAAAAACTTTTTGACCATAGCCCACCTATAGAGACACAGATATTCACCGTTAAAAATTCGCTTGCAGAATTCACTGTTAGCAATCAAGCATAGACTTGTTGTTTCCAGTTGATGTGGTTGCTTGTATAGTAATTGAAGCTTGAGGTTTGATTTATTGCAGAATATGCCTACACACTGAAAGTTGATGAGAAAAGCGATGTGTACAGTTTTGGAGTTGTTCTCCTAGAGCTTGTAACAGGGAGGAAACCAGTTGGGGAATTTGGTGATGGTGTGGACATAGTGCAATGGGTGAGGAAGATGACTGACTCAAACAAGGAAGGAGTTCTGAAAGTTCTTGACCCAAGACTTCCCTCAGTTCCTCTTCACGAGGTGATGCATGTGTTCTATGTGGCAATGTTGTGTGTTGAAGAACAAGCGGTAGAGAGACCAACTATGCGTGAAGTTGTCCAAATTCTAACAGAGCTTCCCAAGCCACCTGCTTCTAAACAGGGAGACTTGGCAATCATAGAGTCATCTCTGTCTTCATCAAACCCTCTAGATTCTCCAAAAACAGAACTCAAAGATCATCAGCATCCTCCTCAATCGCCACCACCAGATCTTCTTAGCATTTGAAGTGTTTAATTCACCTAGGTTTTCCTTGGGTTGTGATAAGCGTATAAATTCATATGCTTTCATAAGCTTTTAATTGTTTTTCTTTTCATGGGGTGGGGTTTTATTTTTATCTAACTTGAAGGTATTATTAATGTTTGGATTTTTTTTTTTTGGGTTTTTTTGTACAGTACGGTTGGAGGGGGTCTTTTCTTATTTAATAGTCGTTGTTTTCATCATCATGTAGTTTGTTTACGGCACAGCTGTTGGGTTCTGTTTCTGATCCTGCACCCTGCAACGAAGAACTGTGTAATCATCAAAGGGTAACTCTGTTCTTAAAAAGCGGTGTCTGAGAGAGTGAAAGCGATCCACAAACACACGTTATTAGAATCTTTGGGATTTTATAAGACCACCACTTGAGAGGTCTTAAAAGGTAAAACCAGACCATTGGCCTTGAACATATATTCGAAAAATTCAACCAATGACTATAACTTGGTAAAAAAAAAAAAACATAAAGGGATCAAAAGAGTGTTGTTATTTAAATTCAATTTATCATCTCTTCTCCCAATTTACAAGGATGTAATAATGTTTTGATAAAAACTAAATTATGATTTTAAAAATAATTTTAGAGTTTTGTATTGATTTTCATAAAAATATCTTTTTTAAAGTGATTTTAGGATACCTCAAACACCTCGTTATAATTTTATTATACTTTGTATCTTTGTTGCAACAGGACTACAGGAATGTGTTTGTTTGAGGACGGCAACGATTTCGAAGTATGAGTAATGCCAAGAAATTAATCAATCTATATATCTATTTATATGATATGAATAAATTAATAAATCGTATTATTCATGCACGAAAGTAAGTTCTCATTAAAAAACAATCTAATAGTCAATTTGTAAGATAACTTTATGTTTAAATGTGGCTTTTTGGGAATACCGAAAGTCGCAAGAAATATCATACTTTGTGGTATTAACATAATATTCTGACCTTTTATATAGTCTACAGTGAATGAATTATAATGAATTGAATGGAATCGATATTGATTTCTAGGTGAAAGAAAAGAGAAAAATAAAGGAATTGACATTGATTTGAGGGTGAGCAAGACAAGAAACAGATGAAATATACATATAATTGAAGTTTGGGAGGGATTAATTAACAAATGAATTAACAGTTATATTTTTGGAGATATTAAAAGCAAGAAAGGTGGAGGAGAGAAAATTGAATGGGGTGGTAGCTAACCACATAGAAAAGTAGTTGGTTAGGGACATAGTAATAAGCTGAGAAAGGAGCCTACACTACTAACAATAAATAATTAAGGGTCTCTGGTATATTGATTTGGTTGCTTGGTCCACAGCAACTAGCTTAGAAAACGATGCATGTGAATTTCAAGTGTTCTGGCCCCAACTCTGCCCTCTGCCTTTTCCTAAAAGCAACATCCCGACAAAATACTCCCACCACCACCACTATCACCACCTGTCTTGTTCCTCCTTCGTTTTCCTCCGTTAAGCTCAACTAAATTTCAGCTGTTCAAATTCTTAATCCAATTAACTCAAGAATATGTGATGTAGAAGAATGGAGAACGAGAAGAGAGAGGGGGAAAGAGGCAGAGTCAAAGAGAAAAGCTTGGAAAAACCCAATATTCAATTATCTCATTCATAGGCCTACATAGTAGATGTGTTGAAATGTTATTTAATGAGTTTAACTTTAATTAAAAGGGTGTTTGGGAATATATAAAAATACTTTTAAAAAATATTTTTTCATAAAATGAGATAAATTTTTTTATATATTTACTTTATTGTAAAAATATTTTTAAAGAATATGCCGATTTATTTCCTTTCATAAGTTGTAAGAAGCTACAAGATTAACGTAAGAGCCAAAATATGCGTTTCGTTTTTGGCGATGCCTAAGAGGCAAAGTTATGTGATAGGCTTGAGTGTGTTGGATCCCAAAGCCTTGCATGGCTCTGATTGATTGATTTGAAAATTGGGAGGGATGAATAAACCTCTCGTGAATAAGAGGCGCAAGTTTTTGGGATTTGGAAATGAGAGAGGCGAGTCCAATCCAAAATAGGAATAATTGAAATTTTGGGTGCCAAAGAGACAAACAACTTTACCAAAAGAAGGACGTGGAAGGACTTGCACGTTTCGTCCTAACCATTGCAGGTTTCTGTTGGCTCCATACCTAACCTATTTCCCCTCCCTCCTCTCTCTCTGCTCCTGTCTTTTCTCCCCTATTATTTTCTTCAGCCCCACAGTTTCAATGACACTTACAATGCATTACAGTCAAATATAAAATACTGTCTTTTGAAGCCATGACAATACAATACAAAGCTTGTCTCTTTGTGTAATGCAAAGAGATTGCAAGCCAGTTGGAAAGACAGAAGGATACAAAGTTTGTAATGGGAGTAATTGAGTGTTGCAGAAAGAGAGGGAGAGGGAGAGGAATGGGATTAATGGAGCAATGAAGGAGAGTTGCAAGTACAAAGTGGACATTTGTGGTTGGAGGGCCTGATTATTGGATTGTGGTTCAATGTTGTTCGTATCCCACATCCACCCGACACGCCATTTTCATCTCATTACTCTCCCTATCCTCTCCTTTGACTTCATTTATTCTCTCTATTCAATTCGTTTCCCTATCGTCCCTCCTACTTCCTCTTCATTACCCTCATTCTCTCTTTCCTCATTATAGTTCATGCTTCATCTTTCCACAAAATCTCCACCATGCATGCACCCGCCCACATTCTCAAATATGAAGATTTCCCAGGTTCGACGACTCAAGAAGTTATATTGATTAAGTGGTTGTTTGGCAACAATGAGTACTTTTCCACAAATCGAGATAAACTTTTCTACATATTTATTTTATATATCAAAAAAATACTTTTAAAACTATGTTCTTTATTTTTTGAAATAGAAAGGCAAGCTTCAGCTTGTACAGTCAGAATAAAACATCTCAATCAATGAGCAGTTGGTTGAGCTGGTAAGTAGGCTCGCCCCTTGTAAGGATGAAAACGCATGTTCGAGTCTCAGGAAACACTCTCATTAGGAGAGGGGATAACCACCGTTGGAAAACCACAACACTCCTACCTTTTGAATCCGGATTAGTCAGTTGCCAATAGGCATCAGATCACTAGGCGGTGTGTAACCAAAAAAAAAGAAAGAAAAGAAGAATGAAACATCTCAAAATAGAAATAAACTAGGATGAGGTCAAAAATCATAGTTTTAGTTCCTTCCAAACACTTTCTAACCTAAATTGTTTTAGGTTAAAACTTACCTAGAAAATGGATAGTTGAGAAAAAGTTCAATGATTAGAAGTTACTACCTTGTTATAAAACTAATCAATGCCTCAAACAATTTGCAAATGCTCGTATCTATAATTGGTAGCAAAAAAAAAAAAATCTATATCTATAATAAGTGAAAAACTGTGACAAGTAACCCTCTGGAAAGGACACCCTATAATAAGAATTAGGGGGTCTATCTTTGTAGAATTCTCCTGGGTAGATCTCGGTACACGATTATTTTCTCTTTTACGGTCATGATTTTTTTGCATTTAGTAAAATATTAATAGGAAGAATTCCAAAAAAAAAAAAATTTTAAATTTTAAAATTTTAAATTAGTCTTATTCATTATACTTTAATAACAATTGGTAAAATTTAGAAAACAAGTAATAACACATTTTGATTGTCATTTCTATTTTAAAATTTTAAAATTTTAGAGGTATTTTTTTAAAAAAATTTCATATTAATACTAATTTTTTTTTTTTTAGCACCTGCCCCCTGGGTACAGCAATGTTTTCCGGGATGGAATCCCAGTTAAGAAGACTTGGCCGTACCTTCGCTCTTATTCATTGTGGTCTTCTGTATCTTCTGTTGTCTGCTGCATTTAAATACCGTATAAGATTTTCATTTATTTTATCCACTTTATCTAATAAGTATTTTTTTTTTTTTACATCACTCTCATTAATTTCACACTTTTCCTTACTCTCTTTATTTCTCACATTTAATATATTTATTAAAATAGAGATGTTCTAAGGGGAGTGGCACCCAACTTTTACATGACAATAACAAATAAATCAACAAAATTTCTCAATTTTATTTTATTGAATTAATAACTAGATATTACCACCTCTAATACTTAATATAAGAACTAATTAATTAATTTGAGTAGATTTTAAAAATTAATTAATTAGTTATTTGTAATAAATAAGTGTTGTCTACTCTAAAATATATTTGTAATTATGTGTAATAATTAGAACTACCATATGATAAAATCTTTAACATATATAACTACTAGAAGGACTATTTTATAAAAATAGATAAATATGAGATATAAAATAAATTTTAAGTTTTACATTTAAAATCAAATTAAATATTAAATTATTTTTGATATCAATAACGGGAAGTGGTGTAATGTTTAGGAACCCAGGGAGCAATTTGAAAAATGAATCTGCGTGAAAAAAAACAAAGAAAGAAGAAAGAGATTGCGTGGCTGTAGAGTGGAATCAAAGATGACGGACAATGGCAGACATGCGGGGATTGTGGGGTCACGCTAAAGAATAACAGAAAATAAAATAATCCAAGAAATAGCCAAACTTATTATTATTTTTTTTTTGGAAAAGGAAACTATAGAATTAATTTGCATTTTAGATTTTTTGGGGGGAAACATTCTAAGAGAGAAACGCAGAAATAATGGAGAAGTGGGACGAGTGTAATCATCCGCATTCAAGTCTTTTTGTTTGGTACCCAAAATGGTATCAATTGAGAGTCCAGGGCGTTTCAAATTTCAAAATTTCAAAATACTCCCTCTTTATTCCCATGTTGCCCCTGACTCACCTGAAATATAGTTGGGCCTCATATCAACGTTAAGAGAGGCCCATGGGCCATTCTGTTACTAACAGCCCAACCCTTTTGTTTTTACCAACAACGGGCCCAACCTAAATCCTTCTGAGTCTGCGTGTACACCGAAAAAGGTCCGAATAAGAGTTCACCACTTTGGCACGATGAGCGTGATGAAGGAATGACACAGAACGTACGTAGGTAATGAGTAATTAATATTTAATAATAAATGAATATGTTGGTCAAAAAAAAAATAATAATAATAAATGAGTAGGCTGAAAAGGAAGGGAGGTGTTTTATAATTAGCGTGGAAGGCACAGCAGGGAATGCATTTATTGATTAATTGACTAGTAATTTGGTGCGGATTTCCTAGAGCGCCACACGTGGGTCGTGTTATAATCCAATCTTTCTTTATAATTTTGTTTATAAGACACTTCCAACATATTTCACGTAGACAAAAAAAAAAATCTTAAAATGCATTAACTCTCTATTAAAATATAATAATTTTTTAACTTTACCCATATTTAATATATACATCTTTCAAAAGAAATAACTACTTGTACTGTAATAAATAAAGGGGAAAATAGTATATCCACGCTAAAAATTTAATGAAGTGACTTATAAATATGATCCGAAAAAATCTTCTCTTCTACCTTATAAATAGAATCAGAGGAGTATCTATCTATCTATTACTTCCTCAATTCCTTGTTATAACTTATAAAATTCAAAATTTTAAATTGTTTGCTCTCTCTCTTATAAGATTTATTTTGAGTTTATCCAAGCATTAAATTTATTTTTATCTATTTTACTCTTAATTAATACTCACATGTCTTTATTATAAGTTTCAAATAACCGATTTGTATATAATGAAAAATTATTTAAATTAATCTAAAACAATAAATATATAAAAATATACTTTTCTTTCTAATGAGAAAGAATGCATGAAAAACATATAATAAGAGAGTGCGTGATAATAATAATTAAGACAATAATTGAAAAACACATTAAATACTGAAACAAATTTAAATTTAAATTTATAAAATGAACATACTCCTCTTCAAATTTAAATATTATACTCCGCTTCAAATATACTCTCCCTTATCATCTATTTTTTTCTCGCTTATATTATTAAAAGGTCATACCAATGGGGGTTGGGTCTACTAACGGGGATTGAGTCTAGTGGAAAGAACTAGTTCTTCATAACGTGATGAACCAAGGTTCGAATCCCCACTAGGAGACACCCATATTTAGTACCCGATAGTGTCTTAAATAGGATTACTTCTAATAAAAAGATACCTATACTTTAACAAAAAAAAAAAAGAAAAAGGCATGGACTGGGGTTTGGTAACATCCAGGATTCCTTCATTCCGTATGCAACGCAACAAAACACAACAATTGTGTGTGTGTTGTGGGTGTTGGTGGAATCTCCGGTAAACATGGGGAAAGTCCCCGCCCCTCTACCTGCCTTGGTTTACCAAATAAACTTTTTAGTGAAAATTATTTACATGATGCCAACACACAAAACCGCATCCAATGACATGATTAGCATATTTTTTATTTTAAATATAAAACTCATTTTATATTATAATTTATATTATAAAATGAGTCTTACATTTAAAACCAGAATGAGTACTTGAGTCTTAACCCAAAGTTAACCTCATATTTTGAGTTTTATGACACATTTTCAATGTATTTCATTGAAATTAAGAAAAATTTTAAATGTTTTTATTTTGTTTTAATATTTAATAATTTCTTCACTTTATCTTTATTTAATATATGTACTCCTTATTTTAACGCATGACTTATTCTCATGAATAATATTTATATAGAAAATTTAATAATATCACTTATAAATAAAATTAAACAAAGAACAAAGTTAAGGCCCATTTGTTTATATTTATTAGGTCTAATTCTCTCATGATAAAATCTTGCCATGTAGACTGTTCTCAATAATAAAAATTCACATTGATCAGAATCACATGGACTGGTAATAAAAACCACGCATATGAAGATTTGATTGAAGAATTGAACCTAATGAATATAAATAAATAGAAATAAGTTTTTTTCTTAAAAAAAACTCTCTCTCTCTTATAAATAGAATTAGAGGGACAACATGCATCCATGCCTATAATGTTCATTGAAAACTTTGTAAAAGGAATTCACTTGGATTTTAGATTGCATGTTTTGCATTTTTAATTAAAATTAATTATTAATTGTTTTTAATAAATCATAACAGTTCAATCCAATCAGACTTTCGGCATACATTCTAAACAACAATATAATGACTTTTCATATGAAATTACTTGGGACTTTTACGCTGACGATCTTTTGAAAAAGAAAAAGGAACACTAAATTATGTAAATGAATAGAGCACAAAAATGATAACATAATTTTTTGGCAAAAAAATGACAAGATAATTTTTTATGTAATAAAGTCACAATACAATGTTTAGGTTTATGAAATAATTAAAATCCACGAGAGAGTAACCATGTCAGTCTCTCTCTAGGTAAAACTGGTGGATATAAGAGAACATGGCCTTGATCGAACGAGGTGAGCATGTGGCGTGGATAAGATTTCTTATTCAAACCACTAATGCGTGTGTGTTAATATAATACTATTTTTTTGATGGGTTAAATTTAATCCTAAATATAAAATTTTACTTTATTTTATCTTTCATATTTATTCTTTTTTTATAAACTAATTTACTTAACATAAAATTGTACATTATATAATATAACATGAGTATATTCTAAGGAAATAATATCATATTTCTTATGATTAATTTATTTATTTAACTTTTTTAATTCATTCAAATGAGTTAAATAACTCTTAGTATTATGAGACACAATTTTTGGGGGAAATGAAGACCGGCCAAAAACTGCACAATCGAGAAAGAAAGTAAAATAAAGAGACAAGGCATGGAGAAAGGAAGGAAGGTAGGACGAATGAGACCTGAGAGATTTGTGTCTTTACCATTCATACGCAACAAAAGGTAAGTCGAAAAACCGCCCTCCTCTTAATTCCTTTTCCCACACAATCCCTTCTTTATGTACATAAACCCCTCCATTATCTCTCTCTCTCTCTCTCTCTATATATATATATATCTCTCTATCTGCTATCTCCTTCGTCTTTCTCTCAGACTCTTGTTGAGTCTGATGAGAAGGAGAAGAATTTAGAAGTGGGGCATGGGCTGGATTCATCGCTTCACCAGATATGGCTTCCACAGTACTGCTCTCTGGTTTTGTTTCTCGACCCCCCAATATTCACCAACACTATTGTTACTCCTTTTTGGCTGGCTCTATACTCTACACTAGAGCTCATCGTCATCGTGCTCCTCTCTCTGCAATTTCCAAGCCCATCAACACCACCCTTCTCTACTTCACATTCATCCCTTGTTCTCATATATAGCAATTCAACTCAGGCAAACAGGATGGAGCCAGGCAGTGTTAGCTTCTCTTCTTCGTTTTAAATTTCTTCTAATTCCTGTTTCTTTCTCTTACAGTAGCAGAATCTTATCCACAGGGATAGAAATCTGAGCAGAAAAGACGATCAATCAGCTCCAAACCATTTCTTGTGCTGATTATTTCCTTCTGTAACGTTTAGATAAATGGATCTCGAGCTTTCTATATACTGTGGCAATGATGACCCACAACATCGTCATCTTGCTTAGAATTTAATTTCCCTTTTTATCAGATTGCTGCAATTAGTTAATTAAGAAATATCATCAAGTATTTTGAATGGAACATTCTTTCATGGTTTTTGTTTTAAGTTTTCAGTTCTCTGTGTTTAGGGTTCGATGGGGAAATGGGTGATCTATTGATATATACGTGTTTCAATGGATGATGATGAACTGAGGCCATGTGGAATCAGATATGATCTCTCAGTTCACGTGCATCTTAAGCAACCCACCTTGACCATTTCTGACCATTAAAATAATCACAACCTTGCCTGCCTCGAAACCCATGTTCTTGATGGAGTTCAAGATTTTTTTGAGTTTTTACATTAATTTTAACAAAACCACACAACAATTTGTGGTGAATTCAAAGTAATTCTTCTCGTGTTGGAGTTTGCCCTCTTACGTACGCTGCCCCAACATGGTACACTACTTTGTTGGGAGCATCTTGTGCTTCAATTCTGTCCATTACTGGAGCATTAGCGTGAAATGATCAAGTTGTTAATCATCGCTGACAATTACTGTGTCCTACAATTAGGTAACATCGATACATACAAAATATATAATTGGAAAATGATCATATTTGCTTTCATGTTGTCAAAAAGTGCGGCCATTCTCAATTATACATTACTGAAACTTATATTATACACAAAATGTATAAATAATTAACCTAGTTAGTCGAGAACTGTTCTGGCTATATAGAATCACTGTATATATGTATCATATTCTTGTATGTTCATTACTTCAACGACGTTGCAAATCTAAAGGAAATCAAAGGATCTTGGTTAACCAAATGCCTATTAATAAATATGATGCCCACGTGGGGTTATGTTTATGTGTGCAATTCATTGATTTTCTTGTCCCTAGTTTGACTTGTGATTTTATGAATATTTTGTAAGCAGCATTACATTACATCCGCTCCGGCCGCTTCAATTAAACTTCTACATATGACTGTTTAAATTTATTTGGAAAGACGATTTTAGGTGTGTGTTCGCAAGAAAAGAGCGAAGAAAGAAAGACGATTTCAGATAGATATTATATATATATATATATATATATAGCACCAAAATTTGTCTTCAGATTAAATCCCTTATCAATTTAATCTGAGTAACAATGAACACATCCGTGCACATCAAGCATGAGGCGAGATAAATGAACCAAATTCTTGGCCTCTTACGTTCCAAGTTTGAGTTATATTTTGAATAAAACCACGGTGGTTAAGGAGCTTGATGATATCCTGTAGATAGAAGATGGCAAAAAAAAGAAAAAAAAGAATCCTAGATAGAAACAAACCTTATTATTACTGGAGTTGCACTTTTATTTCGATTAAAAAAATGGTGTACGACTTTTGTATAATCAGACATCAAGGGATGCCGAATAGTCAAAAGTTCACCAACAAATATGAATATCAAATAGACAGTTCCAAAAGACAATTCAAAAGGATGAGTAGGTATGAATTGGGAAACAAACATTCCATACACATTCAGAAAAAAGCATATAGGAATCGATTAATTCATACGATTCGACAGAGAAACAAGACACAAGGTCGGATGCATTTGCTGGTTTTCTGGCATGTTCTTTTTAGCGAGTCAGTCACAGAAAAGTTCAAACGCTACAAAACATTCAATTCTGACTAGTTAACACACTAACTAAGGAGTCCAATCTGAGGACTAATAATTGGAAATTAATTAAAGCTGCTGATCTTTGTTAACCAAAAGTCAATAAAGTGATCTCATATATTCAATTCTTCAACACAAGATCAGTATCCCTTTGTCGCTTCATAATATGGTTTTACATAGATAGATATAACTTTCTGGTTTTATTTATAAGATAGAGAGAGAAGATATTTTTTGGTCCTATTTATAAGGCACTGAGAGAAATTATTTATATGGATATACAATTTTATCCTTATTATTGTGCTAACTTTATTTACACAAGATATAATGTATATTAAATAAGAATAAAATTGAGAAGTTATTGAATTTTAAATGAGAGTGAATGAAGTTTAAGGTTTTCTTACTCTGTATAAAATATGTTGGAAATAATTTATAAATAGGACTAAAGAAGAAGCAATGGCTAATTAATGTGATTGCTCCTACCTTTTGACTTCTCTCACCATTATTTAATCCTATTACTTAAAAACCAAATCCACCCGTTACCTCAACTGATTCTGCCCTTTCTTGGTTAGTAAATTCGGAATTTTAAGGAGCATCCCAAACGAAAAAAGACGTTGAGTTTCAAAGATGAAAATATAAAATTACATGGAAATTAAAATGTGCAGCCCATTAAGTTAATTAAATATCATAAATTATAGACTATTAAGATAAAAAGATAAATTATTTAAATGGGTTTCCAACAGTAGATGCTAGACCAATAAGCTGTTGTTTGATGTGGGTAAGTGGTTTCATCCCGTATGAATTATAGGAGAACACAAGTTTGAATTATGAGTAGTGCACTTATTGGAAGATGTGAAAATCCTTTGCACTCTTAGTTTTTTTAAAAAGAAACCCTTGATAAATTTTAGAAGAAAAAAAAAGTAGATCGATGTGGTGCAAATGACGCGTGAAATAGTCAAATAGTCAATTTTTATGGTGTTATGTCGAAAAGCCCCGAACCGAAACTAGTGCTGGATGACCCCTAAAAGCATTGAGATAAATATAGGGGTGTGTGTTGAAAATAATCTAATTGAGGGAAAAAATTATTACATTTAATTCTTAATATAAGATTTAGATAACTAAATTAGAAATATTAATAAAATTAGGTATTTGTAATAAATGGATGTTATGTTTTATAAAATATCATTATTAATCATGTTTATTAAAACTACATTTAATAAAAATATTTTAACATATACAATTACCATAAGGATTACTTAGGGACAAAATAGATAAATATGATAGACAAAGTGAATTGAGATATTATATTTATAACAAAATTTAATATAAAACTACCAAAGGTAGTATTTTGGTCGGTTAAATACATATGAGGTGGTTGTTGGCAGAACCTTGAGATAAAGATGAAAAAAAAAAGTGTTGAAAATAATCTAGTTTTACCTTATGTTGATAAGCTAATTATATTTGGTTGATTGAATATAAGTTGGCTGGTAGGTAAACCTTGAGATAAAGATTAGGGATATATGTGTTGAAAATAATCTAATTCAACCTTATTATAATTTGGATTAGCTTAATTATCCAAATAAGTTAAAATTGGATTATTTTGAACTCATCTCCCATCTTTACTGTAACAATTCTTATCAACTCTCTTATAATCAAGTAAAATCACTTTTTTTCCCCTCTAATCTTAAACAAAAAAGGCCTTAGATTTCTAGCTCACTCATAAATCAATGACAATGTTCTGATGAACTTAAACCTTTCAATCCCAATACTGACATCAACATAAAATCCAAAATTAACTGTAAGCACGATTCTTTCTAACTTACAGATAGAGTGTAATTGGCTGTTCATAATTTATGCAAAGTACAAAAGCACAAGTTTCTAGTTAGCTATTTAATCACACAAATAGAAGAATGAAGAAAAATCATACTTTGTGTATCATTCTCTGTAATCTTCATTTAAATAATACCTCTGGGACTTAATATAAGAGTTAATTATAAATATTAGATTTAATTCTAAATATAAGACTTCAGTTCACTTTGTTTCATATGCCAAAATATTCTTATGGATTGTAAAAGCTTCTTACCAAGATGTGGTTCCAATACACATAATTAAATAGGATACTTTAGGAAAGTTGACATATATTTATTATAAATAACTAACTTGACTAATTTTCTTAATTTTTTTTAAATTATTAGTTATCTAGTTTTTATATTAAGAATATAAGATAGCATATGGTCGACCGAGAATTAAAAAGTAGGAGTATACTATATATAGTACAATTTTGCATTTGGCAATGGCAGGACAAGGTGAGCTAGCTACCACGAATGTTGAGGGCAGGTAGCAGTGGAAGGACTGGGTGCGGTTATGAATTATAATTTTGAGAGGGAAAGTGCTGACCTTGTCTTCTCGTTGGGGCCAGGAGACTCTGCACTGGCCCATATAAGAGTCAACAAAGGCATTTATTATATGTAATCTCAAAATATCTTCTTCTGTTTAATTGCCAATGGCCCATAAGGGTCCGGGTCCACCATTCAAATCTGGATTTGAATGTGGATTCCATGGCATGCTCAATGTTGCTATTTGCTAATTGGAATAGATGTACCAACAAGTATTGGTCTAAGTAGAAGAGATTTGGACATCTTAAATATTTTATCCTGGGTTTGATTCTTGGAGTGGTGTGTATGGAATAAACACTGTTAGGAGGGGTCTCTCCCGTTACAGTACTTGACAGTATCCCGAGAGATTAGTTTCTCACCATTAGGGTGGGAGGATACTTTAGACAGCCAAAAAAAAAATTGGAATAGGATGGGAGTGGTTAAGTTGATTTGGACTAATGGATCAAACTTGACTGTGAGGGTTTTGTAGCTTAATTATATCAAATATCTTAAGCGTGAGATTGTAAGTTCAAATTTTTTTTAGAGAGTTTAATGAATATATGAATTATGACTAAAAAAATTGAGTGAAACTTGATGAGGATCTAATTCAATTCAATTATCACGTGGAAATGGGAGCAAGTAGGTGACAACTTGGTTTAAGATGAAGCGTTGATTTGAATTAGGAGACAGCCTCGGGAAGGTCGTTTGGCAGACAGCTTGTGTCCCATGTCCACCACCTGATTCTTCACGTTGACGCTGAGCCCCCAGCTAGCCCTTGCTAATTCATCCCCTCAGGAACCCTAGCTTCCTTTTATTAATGATATTAATCAATAATTTATCTTCTCTTTAGAATCGTTTAATCAATTAATCCCTTCATCAAAGTTGCTTATCTGTTTGGTTGGAAATAAAATAAATTAAACTATGAACGAGAATGAAACTTTGTGGTGTACTCTATAAATCATGCCTGGCGCAACTTGAAAGGAGTAATGGAGATTTTTTTTTTTCCTGTCTTTGATAAGCATATTTAGCCGAATGAAAAAAAGTGAAATTAGCAATTAATATGTAGACCTGTTATGCATATGGTGTCCAAAATATCCTACACTATCCATGATTTGTGACTAATATAATATAATATATACTCCTCCGGTCCTTAATATAGGACTTAATTATTGAGTTAGTTTTGGTCCTAAATATAAGACCCATTTCTCATATTTATGAATTTTCTCTAAATTATCTCTATAGATACTTCTTCAACTAATCAAGTACAAGAGGGAGATGAGGTATAAGAAAGATAATTATGGTGTTTTAGGAAAAACGTGTCACATTTCTTATAATTAACTAACTTACCTAACTTCCTTAATCTAATCAAATTAGTTAAATGGGTCTTATATTAAGGACCGGAGGAGTATTAGTGATCCTAAATATAAAAAACAAATTCTCTTTTGTTTGAAACTTTAAACTAATTTTTTATTTTATCCTTTTAAATACTCCTCCGGTCCTTAATATAAGACCCATTTAACTAATTTGATTAGATTAAGGAAGTTAGGTAAGTTAGTTAATTATAAGAAAAGTAAACATTTTTCCTAAAACACCATAATAATCTTTCTTAATACCTCATCTCCCTCTTTCACTTGATTATAGTTGAGGGAGTATTTATAGGGGTAATT